>NC_057805.1:19630504-19637256 GCF_018294505.1 Triticum aestivum
CGTCCCCGAGGTAGCCGCACCTCGCCGTTGCCGGTTTTCTTTAAAAAAAAAACCGTTCGTTAAAAAAAACCTAGATCGGTTTTTTTTCGGTTTTATTATTTTGCGAGCGTTCACCGAACCGTTCGTTTTAACGAACGCGTTCGTCGGTTTTTCTCTGTTAACGAACGTCCGTTATTTAACCGTTCGTCCGTTTTTCTTTTTCGTCGGATTTTTCTCGTTATTTTCTCAGATTTGATTTCTGATCGAATCTTCGATTCTGTTTAACTTCTCGCTCGTTTATCGGAATCAGGCGATTCAAGCGCCTAGAGTTTCGTCTCGAAATTCTCTTTCCGTTTAACCTACTCAAAGAAGTTTTTGCCACAGTAAAATTTGACCTAGATCCAGATTAGCAAACGAAGTTTCTTTCTTTCGCCGTTTGACTTTCGTTGCTTCTTTCGAGTTGATTCTTTTTGCAAACCGGAGTTCTTAAGTTGAACTTTTTGGTTGGATCTTTCTTTCGAGTTTTAACTGTGCATTAGATGAGTACTGATTGTGTGCTTGTTTGTTTGCGATAGAGTACCCGGAGTGTGCCGCTTGTTACTTCGACTCGCTAGGTTTTGTGGATCATCAGCAAGGCAAGTAACACTTTGATCATATCCCGTTCATACCCAGTTTTACTGCATTAGATCTGTTTTCCTCAAACACTTGCATGATTAGGATCTGATTTAAATTGTGGGTATTGGGAAGTAGTTGAGGTAGTACCTATTACCTGTTTTTCTTATCAAACCCTTGGGAGTTACTTCTACGTTGCTTTTATTATTGCCATGCTATGCTCGTAGACGTGGATTGGGTTTGAGTGATATTCACGACAGATGTGAGATTGTTAATAAGGGTTCAACTTAAGGTGGCAACTAAAACTCACATCTGGGTGGATTGAGGCACCTGGAGCACCCAGTGTTGTCTGTTTATATAAGGACCGCCACCCAGGCTCAAAGGGATCATAAGATTATTCATGCTAGAAACTTCCGTGTGCAGCCACAAGCTATTATGGGCTCTAGCATAGTTGAGTAGGTTACAAGATCTCTTGAAGAGGTGGGCTAGCAGATGTAGGGGAAAGTAGGTGTACCGGTCCATCCAGAGTAAAGAGGGATTGTTTCTGAAAGGCTGTGTCTCGGTCATCCGTTTCTCAAACATCATGCAGTGCGAGAATCAAGCGGAGGCGATCGAGTCTTGTGGGGAAAAGTGCGCAAACCTCTGCAGAGTGTACAAACTAATCATGGTTAGCCGTGTCCCCGGTTATGGACAACTTGAGTATCTAGTACCTGGATTATCATTTGAATCTCATCACCATGTTACTTATAATTAATTTTGTTGGGTTAATGATGACACTTAATTGGGATTGAGTTGGAGGTACCTTCTCAATGTTTCACAACCACCATGATAGTTAAATAAAATTTATTCCTTTGCAGTAGGATAAAATTGGCTTTTCGCAAAACTGTAACCATAGAGCTTTCCACCAGCCATATATGCATATAGTATAGCATTATTATTGTTCATTGCTCTCTATGTGTTACTTTGCCAGCATATCCTATGTGCTGACCCGTTTTCGGGCTGCAACGTTTCATGTTGCAGACTTTTCAGACGACGAGTAAGGTTCCTTAGGTCGTGGTCTTATACTCAGTGATGCCGCTGGAGTGATGGACTCACTTATCTTTCAAGTCTTCCGCTGTTATCGTTATTAGATGGCCTTAAGCCATGTTTATCATACTTAATCTCTTCGGAGATATTCGATGTAATAAGTGTGTGATTGCTACTCTGTTATAAATCCTCCATTTGTACTGTGCGTGTCAGCATTACTGATCCAGGGATGACACTGGTGCACAGCAGCACAGGCCATTTGAGGTCTGGTCGCTACAAAGTTGGTATCAGAGCACACGCTGACTGTAGGACACGACCACTAAGCTTAAGCCCTAGAAAGCTTCTCTCTTCTCATTTCTGACCCCTCTCCACTTTTTACTCTTTTAGGAATGGCGAATGCAAGGAGCAAGTTCATGCAACCAGATGAAGACACGCCTTTTGGTCGACACTTGAAGGAAGTCACCAAGTACTTGAACATAGGAATACCAAGCATCACCGAAACCTACAACACCACATTTCCTGAAGAGGAGAGCTGGAAGATTCAAGTTATCATTCCAGGAAGGATGTTTAGTGCCATAAGATTGGTTTTCAAAGCACCAACTTGGAGTTTAGGGAAGAGCATGGCCGCACATATCGCCATGGGACGCATTGGAGAAGTCTACCACCAGGAGCCTAAGGATACAATTTATCAGATTTGTGGACGTCGAGACGCGCAATGGGAGATGATCAAGACCAAGAAGGATGGATCAATTGCAGCTTTCATCCAGGAGCAGAACCAACATATTCATCGCCAGGAGAACCAGATGTGCACGGACAAGGAAGAACTGAAGAAGGCATTAACGAAGATCAAGGAGCTCCAAGAAGAACTCAAGGCTACACGCGAAGATTATTTGGAGGAAATCAACGCACTAGTAGGGAAGATTGACGACCTGGAGAAGAAGATTGGAGTATTCGTGGGAAATCCAGTGCCAAAAGCAGAAGTCGACGAATGCACTTGTCCGGATAACTACATCATCATCGACGACACCGACTCGGAACCAAGTGAAGACGACTGGATTGATGAAGCTGGAGCAGACATCATGGAGTCTTCAACGGATCAGAATTTCTAGTAGACCACCATATCAGTAGTAGTTTTCCCCCATTTAATAGTATAGTTCAAGCACTTTGTCACGCTAGTTAGATCGATTGTTTTGCCTTGTTTGAATTGATTGAGTGATATTGATTGAATTTGTCTCATGAGCATATGGGTAGTGTTTTCTCTCTAGACCTCATTCTATTCTTAACTCTCATCTTTTCTAAACCTATCAGATGCCCCCGAGACGCGACACCGGATTTGTTTTCCCGCCAGAGATCACCCAGTTGATTCAGCAACAGAATGCCCTGATGCAAGTGTTAGTGCAGAACCAAGGCAACAACAACAACAACAACCCACCGCCACCACCACCTGTTGATCACTTAGCCCGTTTCTTAAGGCTAAACCCGCCGGTGTTTTCCAGTAGCACCGAGCCGATTGTAGCAGATGATTGGCTCCGCAAAGTTGGAAGGGAGTTGACCACTGCAGGATGCACAGATGCGGAAAGAGTGCGTTTTGCCGCACATCAGCTTGATGGACCCGCAGCATCATGGTGGGAGAATTATACAGCCACGCACCCTATTGACACAGTCACATGGGACCAGTTTCAGCAAGCTTTCCGTACAGCTCATGTTTCAGCAGGAGCTATGGCTATGAAGAAGCGTGAGTTCCGTAACCTACGCCAAGGAGGACGCACCGTAGGCCAGTATGTGGAGGAATTCAGTAAGTTAGCATGTTATGCACCAGATGACGTTGCTACAGACGCTGCCAAGCAAGAGAAATTCTTGGAAGGACTGAATGATGAACTGAGTATGCAGTTGATGGTAGCAACCTTCAACAACTACCAGGAGCTGGTAGATAGAGCTCTCATGATTGAAGGGAAGCAACAGCAGATTGAAAACCGTAAGAGGAAGTATGGACAAGGGAAGTACAATTCTGGAGCCCAGCAGAAGCCACGAATTACCCCGAAGCCGGGAGGACAGTTTCAGCATACCCATGGAGGAGGTAGTTCGCACAACCATAATGGCTCCAAGAATGGTAATGGGAATGGAGGAGGAAACGGACAGAACCGCACCAACCCATCTACCCCAACCAAGAGAGATCTAAGTCACATTACTTGTTTCAAGTGCCAGAAGACGGGACATTATGCTACTGATTGTCCCGAAGCCCAAAATGGAAATGGCAATGGAAGCTCTGGGAAGAAGCCGAACCCGTTCAACAAAGGACATGTGAACCACGTGAGCGTGGAGGAGGTTGAAGCTCAGCCTGATGCAGTAATAGGTAAGTTTTTGGTTAAGTCATTTACTGCAACCGTTCTTTTCGATACTGGTGCATCGCATTCATACATATCAAGGGGATTCGTGAACAAGTTTAAGATGTCCACCCAAGTTCTCAAAACCCCTATGTTAGTAACCTCGCCAGGAGCAGAGTATATGGCCACCCAAGGATGTCTTTAGATACCACTGGCCATTGGTAGGCATGTTTTCCCCTCAGACCTCATTGTTTTGGAATGGCAAGGTTTGGATGTGATTCTGGGAATGGATTGGCTATCGTTGTATGGAGGAAACATCGATTGTGCCAGCAAGACGATTTTGCTTACCACCCCGGAAGGAAAAAGGATCAAGTATGTATCCCGGCATATGCCGAAGAGGACTCAAGTGAATTCCTTATCAGGAGTTGTACAGGAGGAAGTACCAGTGGTGAAGGATTATCCGGATGTATTTCCAGAAGAGTTGCCAGGCATGCCACCAGATAGAGACATTGAGTTTTTGATTGAACTTTTGCCAGGCACAGGGCCAATATCTAAGAGACCGTACAGGATGCCCGCAAAGGATTTGGAAGAAATTAAGAAGCAGATCAAGGAGTTACTGGATAAAGGCTATATTCGCCCAAGTTCGTCACCTTGGGGATCCCCAGTACTTCTAGTGGAGAAGAAAGATGGATCACTAAGGATGGTTGTTGATTACCGAGGTTTGAATGAAGTGACCATCAAAAACAAGTACCCACTGCCGATGATCAATGATTTGTTTGACCGCTTACAAGGAGCTAAAGTATTTTCCAAGATCGATCTACGATCAGGGTACCATCAGTTAAAGATTCGAGAGCAGGATATACCCAAGACGACATTTACCACCAGATATGGATTGTATGAGTATACCGTTATGTCATTTGGTCTGATTAACGCACCTGCCTATTTCATGAACCTGATGAACAAAGTGTTTATGGAGTTTTTGGATAAGTTCGTCGTGGTGTTCATTGATGATATTTTAATCTTTTCCAAGGATGAAGAAGAGCATGAGGAGCATTTACGATTGGTACTTGAGAAGCTCAGAGAACATCAATTATATGCCAAGTTCAGCAAATGTGAGTTTTGGTTGAAGGAAGTTGGATTCCTTGGACATGTTATTTCTGGAGAAGGAATAGCAGTAGACCCTGCCAAGGTTGACACAGTGACAAGTTGGGAATCACCCACGACAGTTGGAGAAATCCGGAGTTTTCTTGGACTTGCAGGATACTACCGGAGATTTATCGAGATTTTCTCAAAGATTGCTAAGCCCATGACTGAGCTATTGAAGAAGGACACCAAATTCAATTGGACTGAGGAATGTGAAACTAGTTTCCAAGAGCTGAAGAAACGATTGGTTACATCACCAGTGTTGATTCTACCCGATCAACGCAAGGATTATGAAGTTTATTGCGACGTTTCTCGTCGAGGACTTGGAGCAGTGCTTATGCAGGAAGGAAGAGTTGTGTCGTATGCTTCACAACAACTTAAACCCCATGAGAAGAATTATGCTACGCATGATTTGGAATTAGCAGCCGTGGTGCATGCATTGAAAACATGGAGACATTTTCTCATCGGAAACCATTGTGAGGTGTACACGGATCACAAGAGTTTGAAGTATATTTTCACGCAGAAGGAGTTAAATCTCAGACAGAGGAGATGGTTGGAGCTCATTAAAGATTATGATATGAGATTGCATTATCACCCAGGAAAGGCTAACGTAGTAGCAGATGCGTTGAGCCGCAAGAGTCATGTCAACACCCTCATGACAGGAGAGTTACCTCAGGAGTTAGCCGAGGACCTTCGCGAGCTATGTTTGGAGATAGTCCCTAGAGGCTATTTAGCGACATTGGAGATTCAGTCTACCTTGATGGAAAGGATCAGAGAAGCTCAGAAGACAGACAAGGAGATTGAAGAGATAAAGGAGAAGATGAGCAAAGGAAAAGCCAAGGGATTTCATGAGGATGAGCACGATACCTGATGGTTCGAGGACCGCGTATATGTGCCAAATGATCCGGAGATCAGGAAGTTGATTTTGCAAGAAGCCCATGATTCACCATACTCGATTCACCCAAGGAATACCAAGATGTATTTGGATTTGAAGAATACTTTCTGGTGGACCGGAATGAAGAAGGATATTGCGGAGTATGTAGCAGTTTGTGATGTATGTCAGAGAGTGAAGGTAGAGCATCAGAAGCCAGCAGGATTGCTGCAACCATTGCCGATACCCGAATGGAAGTGGGATAAAACAGGCATGGATTTTATCACAGGATTACCCAGGACTTGTTCAGGCTATGACTCGATATGGGTTGTAGTCGACCGTTTGATGAAAGTGGCTCATTTCATTCCAGTGAAGACCACTTACACCAGTGCTAAGTTGGCAAAGATATACATGACCAGGATCGTATGTTTGCATGGAGTTCCGAGGACCATTGTATCAGACAGAGGAACCCAATTTACCTCGAAGTTTTGGAAGCAGTTACATGAAACATTGGGAACCAGGCTGGAATTTAGTACAGCTTTCCACCCACAGACAGATGGACAGACCGAAAGAGTCAACCAGATTTTGGAGGACATGTTGAGAGCATGTGCACTAGATTATGGATCTAGTTGGGACGACAATTTGCCATATGCGGAGTTTTCGTATAACAACAGTTATCAAACCAGTTTGAAGATGGCCCCTTTCGAAGCCTTGTACGGAAGGAGGTGTAGAACACCGTTGTTATGGGACGAAGTTGGAGACCGTCAGTTGTTTGGACCAGATTTGATTAAGGAGTC
>NC_057805.1:19639683-19640916 GCF_018294505.1 Triticum aestivum
CAACAACAACAACAACCCACCGCCACCACCACCTGTTGATCACTTAGCCCGTTTCTTAAGGCTAAACCCGCCGGTGTTTTCCAGTAGCACCGAGCCGATTGTAGCAGATGATTGGCTCCGCAAAGTTGGAAGGGAGTTGACCACTGCAGGATGCACAGATGCGGAAAGAGTGCGTTTTGCCGCACATCAGCTTGATGGACCCGCAGCATCATGGTGGGAGAATTATACAGCCACGCACCCTATTGACACAGTCACATGGGACCAGTTTCAGCAAGCTTTCCGTACAGCTCATGTTTCAGCAGGAGCTATGGCTATGAAGAAGCGTGAGTTCCGTAACCTACGCCAAGGAGGACGCACCGTAGGCCAGTATGTGGAGGAATTCAGTAAGTTAGCATGTTATGCACCAGATGACGTTGCTACAGACGCTGCCAAGCAAGAGAAATTCTTGGAAGGACTGAATGATGAACTGAGTATGCAGTTGATGGTAGCAACCTTCAACAACTACCAGGAGCTGGTAGATAGAGCTCTCATGATTGAAGGGAAGCAACAGCAGATTGAAAACCGTAAGAGGAAGTATGGACAAGGGAAGTACAATTCTGGAGCCCAGCAGAAGCCACGAATTACCCCGAAGCCGGGAGGACAGTTTCAGCATACCCATGGAGGAGGTAGTTCGCACAACCATAATGGCTCCAAGAATGGTAATGGGAATGGAGGAGGAAACGGACAGAACCGCACCAACCCATCTACCCCAACCAAGAGAGATCTAAGTCACATTACTTGTTTCAAGTGCCAGAAGACGGGACATTATGCTACTGATTGTCCCGAAGCCCAAAATGGAAATGGCAATGGAAGCTCTGGGAAGAAGCCGAACCCGTTCAACAAAGGACATGTGAACCACGTGAGCGTGGAGGAGGTTGAAGCTCAGCCTGATGCAGTAATAGGTAAGTTTTTGGTTAAGTCATTTACTGCAACCGTTCTTTTCGATACTGGTGCATCGCATTCATACATATCAAGGGGATTCGTGAACAAGTTTAAGATGTCCACCCAAGTTCTCAAAACCCCTATGTTAGTAACCTCGCCAGGAGCAGAGTATATGGCCACCCAAGGATGTCTTTAGATACCACTGGCCATTGGTAGGCATGTTTTCCCCTCAGACCTCATTGTTTTGGAATGGCAAGGTTTGGATGTGATTCTGGGAATGGATTGGCTATCGTTGTATGGAGGAAACATCGA
>NC_057805.1:19644732-19647711 GCF_018294505.1 Triticum aestivum
TTTGACCGCTTACAAGGAGCTAAAGTATTTTCCAAGATCGATCTACGATCAGGGTACCATCAGTTAAAGATTCGAGAGCAGGATATACCCAAGACGGCATTTACCACCAGATATGGATTGTATGAGTATACCGTTATGTCATTTGGTCTGACTAACGCACCTGCCTATTTCATGAACCTGATGAACAAAGTGTTTATGGAGTTTTTGGATAAGTTCGTCGTGGTGTTCATTGATGATATTTTAATCTTTTCCAAGGATGAAGAAGAGCATGAGGAGCATTTACGATTGGTACTTGAGAAGCTCAGAGAACATCAATTATATGCCAAGTTCAGCAAATGTGAGTTTTGGTTGAAGGAAGTTGGATTCCTTGGACATGTTATTTCTGGAGAAGGAATAGCAGTAGACCCTGCCAAGGTTGACACAGTGACAAGTTGGGAATCACCCACGACAGTTGGAGAAATTCGGAGTTTTCTTGGACTTGCAGGATACTACCGGAGATTTTCTCAAAGATTGCTAACCCCATGACTGAGCTATTGAAGAAGGACACCAAATTCAATTGGACTGAGGAATGTGAAACTAGTTTCCAAGAGCTGAAGAAACGATTGGTTACATCACCAGTGTTGATTCTACCCGATCAACGCAAGGATTATGAAGTTTATTGCGACGTTTCTCGTCGAGGACTTGGAGCAGTGCTTATGCAGGAAGGAAGAGTTGTGTCGTATGCTTCACGACAACTTAAACCCCATGAGAAGAATTATGCTACGCATGATTTGGAATTAGCAGCCGTGGTGCATGCATTGAAAACATGGAGACATTTTCTCATCGGAAACCATTGTGAGGTGTACACGGATCACAAGAGTTTGAAGTATATTTTCACGCAGAAGGAGTTAAATCTCAGACAGAGGAGATGGTTGGAGCTCATTAAAGATTATGATATGAGATTGCATTATCACCCAGGAAAGGCTAACGTAGTAGCAGATGCGTTGAGCCGCAAGAGTCATGTCAACACCCTCATGACAGGAGAGTTACCTCAGGAGTTAGCCGAGGACCTTCGCGAGCTATGTTTGGAGATAGTCCCTAGAGGCTATTTAGCGACATTGGAGATTCAGTCTACCTTGATGGAAAGGATCAGAGAAGCTCAGAAGATAGACAAGGAGATTGAAGAGATAAAGGAGAAGATGAGCAAAGGAAAAGCCAAGGGATTTCGTGAGGATGAGCACGATACCTGATGGTTCGAGGACCGCGTATATGTGCCAAATGATCCGGAGATCAGGAAGTTGATTTTGCAAGAAGCCCATGATTCACCATACTCGATTCACCCAGGGAATACCAAGATGTATTTGGATTTGAAGAATACTTTCTGGTGGACCGGAATGAAGAAGGATATTGCGGAGTATGTAGCAGTTTGTGATGTATGTCAGAGAGTGAAGGTAGAGCATCAGAAGCCAGCAGGATTGCTGCAACCATTGCCGATACCCGAATGGAAGTGGGATAAAACAGGCATGGATTTTATCACAGGATTACCCAGGACTCGTTCAGGCTATGACTCGATATGGGTTGTAGTCGACCGTTTGATGAAAGTGGCTCATTTCATTCCAGTGAAGACCACTTACACCAGTGCTAAGTTGGCAAAGATATACATGACCAGGATCGTATGTTTGCATGGAGTTCCGAGGACCATTGTATCAGACAGAGGAACCCAATTTACCTCGAAGTTTTGGAAGCAGTTACATGAAACATTGGGAACCAGGCTGGAATTTAGTACAGCTTTCCACCCATAGACAGATGGACAGACCGAAAGAGTCAACCAGATTTTGGAGGACATGTTGAGAGCATATGCACTAGATTATGGATCTAGTTGGGACGACAATTTGCCATATGCGGAGTTTTCGTATAACAACAGTTATCAAACCAGTTTGAAGATGGCCCCTTTCGAAGCCTTGTATGGAAGGAGGTGTAGAACACCGTTGTTATGGGACGAAGTTGGAGACCGTCAGTTGTTTGGACCAGATTTGATTAAGGAGTCTGAACAGAAAGTAAGGTTGATTCGCGATAGGCTCAAGGTAGCCCAGTCCAGGCAGAAGAGTTATGCTGATTCTAAACGAAAGGAGACCGTTCATGAAGTCGGAGACAAAGTGTATCTTCGAGTATCACCCCTTCGAGGAGTGAAGCACTTTGGAGTTAAAGGAAAGTTAGCGCCCCGTTTTGTCGGACCATACAGAGTGTTGGAACGTATGGGAGAAGTTGCCTACAAGCTGGAATTGCCCGAAGGATTGTCTGGAGTACATGATGTGTTTCACGTTTCGCAGTTGAAGAAGTGCCACGCAGAGATGGCTGAGATACCACTGAGAGATACTGTGCCACTGGAAGCGATACAGTTGGAAAGTGATTTGACTTATGAGGAGAAGCCACTTAAGATTCTCGAGTATGCCAGCCGAGTTACCCGCAGCAAGGTTATCAAGTTTTGCAAAGTTCAGTGGAGTCACCACACAGAAGATGAAGCCACCTGGGAGCGAGAGGAAGATCTACGGAAAGACCACTCCCACCTGTTTTCTAGCCAACCCGAATCTCGAGGGCGAGATTCATCTTAAGGGGGGTAGGTTTGTAACATCCCAAATTTTCAATTTGGTATGTTATACATAGATCATCATTGCATATCATGTTTTATTGCATTTTGACAAATCCTCGATAAATCCTAAGCAACTCAAGGACCCTCGGAGAGAGTTGGGGATTTTCTCGAATTTTCATATTTGATTTTCATCAAATAATAAGACGAGGATTTTGGTTTTAATTATTTTCCCTCCGGAAAAATATTTCATTTTAAAATAAACGAGAGGAGAAAATATGACTTCTCCAAAACAATTGAAATACTGGAGGAAAAATGTTAAAATCATTATTTGGAATTTATTTGGATTTTATTTGCAATTTTTATTGCATTAAAAATATTGCATGTTTTCAAAATATTTATTTTGATTTAAA
>NC_057805.1:19648790-19655409 GCF_018294505.1 Triticum aestivum
CGGGATCCGCGCCGCCGCCGCCGCTCGCCGGAGCCGCCGCCGGAGCCCCGCCCCTCGCCCCCGAGCCGCCCGAGCCCCGAGCCCCGCAACCCCGTCGCTGGAGCCTCGCCGGAGCCCGTCCCCGAGGTAGCCGCACCTCGCCGTTGCCGGTTTTCTTAAAAAAAACCGTTCGTTTAAAAAAAAACCTAGATCGGTTTTTTTCGGTTTTATTATTTTGCGAGCGTTCACCGAACCGTTCGTTTTAACGAATGCGTTCGTCGGTTTTTCTCTGTTAACGAACGTCCGTTATTTAACCGTTCGTCCGTTTTTCTTTTTCGTCGGATTTTTCTTGTTATTGTCTCAGATTCGATTTCTGATCGAATATTCGATTCTGTTTAACTTCTCGCTCGTTTATCGGAATCAGGCGATTCAAGCGCCTAGAGTTTCGTCTCGAAATTCTCTTTCCGTTTAACCTACTCAAACAAGTTTTTGCCACAGTAAAATTTGACCTAGATCCGGATTAGCAAACGAAGTTTCTTTCTTTCGCCGTTTGACTTTCGTTGCTTCTTTCGAGTTGATTCTTTTTGCAAACCGGAGTTCTTAAGTTGAACTTTTTGGTTGGATCTTTCTTTCGAGTTTTACCTGTGCATTAGATGAGTACTGATTGTGTGCTTGTTTGTTTGCGATAGAGTACCCGGAGTGTGCCGCTTGTTACTTCGACTCGCTAGGTTTTGCGGATCATCAGCAAGGCAAGTAACACTTTGATCATATCCCGTTCATACCCAGTTTTACTGCATTAGATCTGTTTTCCTCAAACACTTGCATAATTAGGATCTGATTTAAATTGTGGGTATTGGGAAGTAGTTGAGGTAGTACCTATTACCTGTTTTTCTTATCAAACCCTTGGGAGTTACTTCTACGTTGCTTTTATTATTGCCATGCTATGCTCGTAGACGTGGATTGGGTTTGAGTGATATTCACGACAGATGTGAGATTGTTAATAAGGGTTCAACTTAAGGTGGCAACTAAAACTCACATCTGGGTGGATTGAGGCACCTGGAGCACCCAGTGTTGTCTGTTTGTATAAGGACCGCCACCCAGGCTCAAAGGGATCATAAGATTATTCATGCTAGAAATTTCCGTGTGCAGCCACAAGCTATTATGGGCTCTAGCATAGTTGAGTAGGTTACAAGATCTCTTGAAGAGGTGGGCTAGCAGATGTAGGGGAAAGTAGGTGTACCGGTCCATCCAGAGTAAAGAGGGATTGTTTCTGAAAGGCTGTGTCTCGGTCATCCGTTTCTCAAACATCATGCAGTGCGAGAATCAAGCGGAGGCGATCGAGTCTTGTGGGGAAAAGTGCGCAAACCTCTGCAGAGTGTACAAACTAATCATGGTTAGCCGTGTCCCCGGTTATGGACAACTTGAGTATCTAGTACCTGGATTATCATTTGAATCTCATCACCATGTTACTTATAATTAATTTTGTTGGGTTAATGATGACACTTAATTGGGATTGAGTTGGAGGTACCTTCTCAATGTTTCACAACCACCATGATAGTTAAATAAAATTTATTCCTTTGCAGTAGGATAAAATTGGCTTTTCGCAAAACTGTAACCATAGAGCTTTCCACCAGCCATATATGCATATAGTATAGCATTATTATTGTTCATTGCTCTCTATGTGTTACTTTGCCAGCATATCCTATGTGCTGACCCGTTTTCGGGCTGCAACGTTTCATGTTGCAGACTTTTCAGACGACGAGTAAGGTGCCTTAGGTCGTGGTCTTATACTCAGTGATGCCGCTGGAGTGATGGACTCACTTATCTTTCAAGTCTTCCGCTGTTATCGTTATTAGATGGCCTTAAGCCATGTTTATCATACTTAATCTCTTCGGAGATATTCGATGTAATAAGTGTGTGATTGCTACTCTGTTATAAATCCTCCATTTGTACTGTGCGTGTCAGCATTACTGATCCAGGGATGACACTGGTGCACAGCAGCACAGGCCATTTGAGGTCTGGTCGCTACAAAGTTGGTATCAGAGCACACGCTGACTGTAGGACACGACCACTAAGCTTAAGCCCTAGAAAGCTTCTCTCTTCTCATTTCTGACCCCTCTCCACTTTTTACTCTTTTAGGAATGGCGAATGCAAGGAGCAAGTTCATGCAACCAGATGAAGACACGCCTTTTGGTCGACACTTGAAGGAAGTCACCAAGTACTTGAACATAGGAATACCAAGCATCACCGAAACCTACAACACCACATTTCCTGAAGAGGAGAGCTGGAAGATTCAAGTTATCATTCCAGGAAGGATGTTTAGTGCCATAAGATTGGTTTTCAAAGCACCAACTTGGAGTTTAGGGAAGAGCATGGCCGCACATATCGCCATGGGACGCATTGGAGAAGTCTACCACCAGGAGCCTAAGGATACAATTTATCAGATTTGTGGACGTCGAGACGCGCAATGGGAGATGATCAAGACCAAGAAGGATGGATCAATTGCAGCTTTCATCCAGGAGCAGAACCAACATATTCATCGCCAGGAGAACCAGATGTGCACGGACAAGGAAGAACTGAAGAAGGCATTAACGAAGATCAAGGAGCTCCAAGAAGAACTCAAGGCTACACGCGAAGATTATTTGGAGGAAATCAACGCACTAGTAGGGAAGATTGACGACCTGGAGAAGAAGATTGGAGTATTCGTGGGAAATCCAGTGCCAAAAGCAGAAGTCGACGAATGCACTTGTCCGGATAACTACATCATCATCGACGACACCGACTCGGAACCAAGTGAAGACGACTGGATTGATGAAGCTGGAGCAGACATCATGGAGTCTTCAACGGATCAGAATTTCTAGTAGACCACCATATCAGTAGTAGTTTTCCCCCATTTAATAGTATAGTTCAAGCACTTTGTCACGCTAGTTAGATCGATTGTTTTGCCTTGTTTGAATTGATTGAGTGATATTGATTGAATTTGTCTCATGAGCATATGGGTAGTGTTTTCTCTCTAGACCTCATTCTATTCTTAACTCTCATCTTTTCTAAACCTATCAGATGCCCCCGAGACGCGACACCGGATTTGTTTTCCCGCCAGAGATCACCCAGTTGATTCAGCAACAGAATGCCCTGATGCAAGTGTTAGTGCAGAACCAAGGCAACAACAACAACAACAACCCACCGCCACCACCACCTGTTGATCACTTAGCCCGTTTCTTAAGGCTAAACCCGCCGGTGTTTTCCAGTAGCACCGAGCCGATTGTAGCAGATGATTGGCTCCGCAAAGTTGGAAGGGAGTTGACCACTGCAGGATGCACAGATGCGGAAAGAGTGCGTTTTGCCGCACATCAGCTTGATGGACCCGCAGCATCATGGTGGGAGAATTATACAGCCACGCACCCTATTGACACAGTCACATGGGACCAGTTTCAGCAAGCTTTCCGTACAGCTCATGTTTCAGCAGGAGCTATGGCTATGAAGAAGCGTGAGTTCCGTAACCTACGCCAAGGAGGACGCACCGTAGGCCAGTATGTGGAGGAATTCAGTAAGTTAGCATGTTATGCACCAGATGACGTTGCTACAGACGCTGCCAAGCAAGAGAAATTCTTGGAAGGACTGAATGATGAACTGAGTATGCAGTTGATGGTAGCAACCTTCAACAACTACCAGGAGCTGGTAGATAGAGCTCTCATGATTGAAGGGAAGCAACAGCAGATTGAAAACCGTAAGAGGAAGTATGGACAAGGGAAGTACAATTCTGGAGCCCAGCAGAAGCCACGAATTACCCCGAAGCCGGGAGGACAGTTTCAGCATACCCATGGAGGAGGTAGTTCGCACAACCATAATGGCTCCAAGAATGGTAATGGGAATGGAGGAGGAAACGGACAGAACCGCACCAACCCATCTACCCCAACCAAGAGAGATCTAAGTCACATTACTTGTTTCAAGTGCCAGAAGACGGGACATTATGCTACTGATTGTCCCGAAGCCCAAAATGGAAATGGCAATGGAAGCTCTGGGAAGAAGCCGAACCCGTTCAACAAAGGACATGTGAACCACGTGAGCGTGGAGGAGGTTGAAGCTCAGCCTGATGCAGTAATAGGTAAGTTTTTGGTTAAGTCATTTACTGCAACCGTTCTTTTCGATACTGGTGCATCGCATTCATACATATCAAGGGGATTCGTGAACAAGTTTAAGATGTCCACCCAAGTTCTCAAAACCCCTATGTTAGTAACCTCGCCAGGAGCAGAGTATATGGCCACCCAAGGATGTCTTTAGATACCACTGGCCATTGGTAGGCATGTTTTCCCCTCAGACCTCATTGTTTTGGAATGGCAAGGTTTGGATGTGATTCTGGGAATGGATTGGCTATCGTTGTATGGAGGAAACATCGACTGTGCCAGCAAGACGATTTTGCTTACCACCCCGGAAGGAAAAAGGATCAAGTATGTATCCCGGCATATGCCGAAGAGGACTCAAGTGAATTCCTTATCAGGAGTTGTACAGGAGGAAGTACCAGTGGTGAAGGATTATCCGGATGTATTTCCAGAAGAGTTGCCAGGCATGCCACCAGATAGAGACATTGAGTTTTTGATTGAACTTTTGCCAGGCACAGGGCCAATATCTAAGAGACCGTACAGGATGCCCGCAAAGGATTTGGAAGAAATTAAGAAGCAGATCAAGGAGTTACTGGATAAAGGCTATATTCGCCCAAGTTCGTCACCTTGGGGATCCCCAGTACTTCTAGTGGAGAAGAAAGATGGATCACTAAGGATGGTTGTTGATTACCGAGGTTTGAATGAAGTGACCATCAAAAACAAGTACCCACTGCCGATGATCAATGATTTGTTTGACCGCTTACAAGGAGCTAAAGTATTTTCCAAGATCGATCTACGATCAGGGTACCATCAGTTAAAGATTCGAGAGCAGGATATACCCAAGACGACATTTACCACCAGATATGGATTGTATGAGTATACCGTTATGTCATTTGGTCTGATTAACGCACCTGCCTATTTCATGAACCTGATGAACAAAGTGTTTATGGAGTTTTTGGATAAGTTCGTCGTGGTGTTCATTGATGATATTTTAATCTTTTCCAAGGATGAAGAAGAGCATGAGGAGCATTTACGATTGGTACTTGAGAAGCTCAGAGAACATCAATTATATGCCAAGTTCAGCAAATGTGAGTTTTGGTTGAAGGAAGTTGGATTCCTTGGACATGTTATTTCTGGAGAAGGAATAGCAGTAGACCCTGCCAAGGTTGACACAGTGACAAGTTGGGAATCACCCACGACAGTTGGAGAAATCCGGAGTTTTCTTGGACTTGCAGGATACTACCGGAGATTTATCGAGATTTTCTCAAAGATTGCTAAGCCCATGACTGAGCTATTGAAGAAGGACACCAAATTCAATTGGACTGAGGAATGTGAAACTAGTTTCCAAGAGCTGAAGAAACGATTGGTTACATCACCAGTGTTGATTCTACCCGATCAACGCAAGGATTATGAAGTTTATTGCGACGTTTCTCGTCGAGGACTTGGAGCAGTGCTTATGCAGGAAGGAAGAGTTGTGTCGTATGCTTCACAACAACTTAAACCCCATGAGCAGAATTATGCTACGCATGATTTGGAATTAGCAGCCGTGGTGCATGCATTGAAAACATGGAGACATTTTCTCATCGGAAACCATTGTGAGGTGTACACGGATCACAAGAGTTTGAAGTATATTTTCACGCAGAAGGAGTTAAATCTCAGACAGAGGAGATGGTTGGAGCTCATTAAAGATTATGATATGAGATTGCATTATCACCCAGGAAAGGCTAACGTAGTAGCAGATGCGTTGAGCCGCAAGAGTCATGTCAACACCCTCATGACAGGAGAGTTACCTCAGGAGTTAGCCGAGGACCTTCGCGAGCTATGTTTGGAGATAGTCCCTAGAGGCTATTTAGCGACATTGGAGATTCAGTCTACCTTGATGGAAAGGATCAGAGAAGCTCAGAAGACAGACAAGGAGATTGAAGAGATAAAGGAGAAGATGAGCAAAGGAAAAGCCAAGGGATTTCGTGAGGATGAGCACGATACCTGATGGTTCGAGGACCGCGTATATGTGCCAAATGATCCGAAGATCAGGAAGTTGATTTTGCAAGAAGCCCATGATTCACCATACTCGATTCACCCAGGGAATACCAAGATGTATTTGGAATTTGAAGAATACTTTCTGGTGGACCGGAATGAAGAAGGATATTGCGGAGTATGTAGCAGTTTGTGATGTATGTCAGAGAGTGAAGGTAGAGCATCAGAAGCCAGCAGGATTGCTGCAACCATTGCCGATACCCGAATGGAAGTGGGATAAAACAGGCATGGATTTTATCACAGGATTACCCAGGACTCGTTCAGGCTATGACTCGATATGGGTTGTAGTCGACCGTTTGATGAAAGTGGCTCATTTCATTCCAGTGAAGACCACTTACACCAGTGCTAAGTTGGCAAAGATATACATGACCAGGATCGTATGTTTGCATGGAGTTCCGAGGACCATTGTATCAGACAGAGGAACCCAATTTACCTCGAAGTTTTGGAAGCAGTTACATGAAACATTGGGAACCAGGCTGGAATTTAGTACAGCTTTCCACCCA